>NC_068411.1:28416107-28466107 GCF_023724105.1 Carassius gibelio
ATTGGTAGCCAAGATGATTTTGTACCTTTCCAAATTCATTCTGCTACTGCCATCATACATTAAGTCATTATTAAAATGAAGAGGTCCTGTTCTAGAGACAGCCATGCGTGCCCATGCCATGACACCACCTCCACCAAGCTTTACAGATGAGGATGTATGCTAAGGATCATTTGCAGTTCCCTTTTTTCTCTACACTTTTGCTTTCCAATCACTTCGACAAAGGTTCATCTTTGTCTCATCGCTCCATCAACTCCGTTTCAAAACCCTACTGGCTCACATTTGTGAAGAATCTTGCCTTTCTATTTTTGGTGCTGATCAGAGGTTGCATCTTGCTGTGTAGCTTCTGTAATTCGGTTTAAAATTCTCCTGTAGACTGTAGATTGACTGAGCATCACCCAAGCTTTCTGGAGGTTGTTTTTAGGGTTCATTTTCACAGTTTTTATGATTTGGCTGACACCAAATACTGCTGTTTTTCTCAGTCGATCAGGGGTGCGTTTCCCAAAAGCATCGTTAGCCAACTATGGTTGCAAGTTCCGTCGTTACCAACATAGTTCAACGATTCTGTGATTCCCAAAACCATATCTCAAACCAACATTCGCAAACAGCATTGCAAACTTAGGTGGTAGGAACTACAGCTCTCGACCTGTGGTTAGAAGCATAGTTTCTTGCTAGCAATGGATATGGGCTTAAATAAATAAGCTCTTGGGCACAGTAAGCAATTTAAAATGTAGTGGAATCTATGCATTACATTCTATCTGAATATAAATACATTTTAATCTGTGTATGTTTGTGCGTCCTCTAAAAGCACCATTTCTTTTTTTCTGTGTGCATGTGCACAAATACCTAAGGGAACCCTAGAGTATGACATAATAGGCAACCTGCGATGAACCAAACAAGCAAAATGACAGGGAACAAAAAATAATAGGTGCCATGTTCAATACAGCAGCATCTTAGAGACGTCTGACCGGTTAAATAGCAGAAGTTATTCCTCCACCACATGCGTGTGAAGTCATTAACAATGGCCCTATGTTGTTGAACTAATGTGGTTCAAATGACAGAGATGCGACCGTGTTCGGGAAACAGTCATGACTAGCTAGTTCGTTTCAACAACAATGCATCATACTATGGGGGTTAATCAGCGAGTTACACTGTTGTACAGGAAACGCACCCCAGGTCGTTGGTTGCTGATGTCGCAGGTAGTTTCCACACTCTTGATTTCTCCATGCCCTTTGTTTTTCCTATAGTTCTAATTGACTTCCTCTTTTCTTTTAGCATCCAAATTGCATGTGTTTCTTTCAGAGTTGGCTTCCTCGTCTTCATCCTGGTTTGTGTGTGTCATCATCAAATGCAAGACTTTTGGATAAAACTGATAAGACATTCCCTGCTTTTAATATCTGAAGAATTAATGCAACAGGACACAGCTTATGGAGGGCACTGTATGTATAATATGCTATGTTAGTTCGTACAAACACACACATACAGTACACCCACAAACATGGCTACTTTTAAAAGTAAGGCTTTACAATATGCGTTACTCCATAAAAAAACGTAACAGATTGCCTTTGCTACATTTCATGGAATATAATGGACACTGGACAGCTGTGAACACTGGATAACTTTCTTCAGGTAAATTACATATTGACATTGTATGACAAGGACAACCGTGGACTTGAAAACCCTGAACTTTGGTGACTTATAGGGTCAAACAGAACCTGCTTTAAGGGTTTTTGTAAAAAAATATATATAATAATAATAATTATAATAAAAAGACTGTGTTAATGCATTACTATCATGTTAACGTTGACAGCCTTTTTACACTCTCTTATATATGACAGGATAGAATGTATGTAAATATCCACCAGGAATAGTAACGCTTGTTTGGCATTCATAGCACTATTTCATTTGACACTACAATTTGGAATGCACTTGTTTTACTCTATATGAAATGGGACAGTGCATTTTCATTTTATCAGCATCTATTTCTTATGCAGTATAATATCTGGTTATACAGTATATTTATGTGACAAATCTCTGTTCTCATCCACAGTATCAAGATCTCTCTGCTTCATGTACAAATGCTGTACGTTTTTGCATCAGTATGCATAAAATGTCCCTATCACCTGACAGATTCTGGAGAAATAATAGCTGTGACAGACCCAGACTCTGTAAACAGCTAAACAATGTTCAAGAGAGTAACTCATGCTTTTTGAGCAGTCAAGACACCAGCCAATCACAATCACTCTATGCACATTCTGGTTTGAATGACATTAGGTTGGCCAAAATGACTTTGGAAGTCAGAGATTTACAAGTCACATGACATGTACTTACTATTATAATAACAATAAATTATGCATAATTACATGCAGGTAACCATAAACCAAACCCTAATCCTAACCATATTCTGTAGTAAGTACATGCAGTTAATTAACATTACTCAGTACTTAAATGTATAATTACACAAAGATACCTAAAAAAAAGTGCAACCAAATACAGTGAATAACTGTATAAGGCAAATTAATTTGCATACATTACAAAGCATTGATCGTTGTTCAGATTTCAAAGTAAGCACTTTTTCACATATATTGAGGGTCTCGTGCACCTACTGATTTGATGTACACTAATGAATATGAATGCACCATTTTAACAAACAGAGGAAATTCACCGTTAGAAACAAATAACTATTTACATGCCTAGGATGTAAGAATGCACAAGGAGGCTTCATATATGAAAATGCTGACACGCTAGGTAAATGTTTTCTTATTAAAACCAAATGATACTAGTAGTAATATACTGATGCTGTGGCTTTTGCTTTAACCGATGTCATAGGCTACCCAGTTCTCGATTATAGATCTGTGGTTAAGATGCATTTTGACAGGTTTGATATCATTGGCGCCAAACACTATTGATTGCAATGATCACGCCAGGCATCGGATGAGATTTTAGATTTAAAAAAAAAAAAAGTAAATTTCAGTCTCTTCCTCACATGTATGAATTCAGAAGACTTGAAATTAACTGAATTTAATTCAACTGTGCTTTTAGTGTTTTTGTTGTTGTTGTTGTTCTTTTTGTTGCCTAAAAGAGTAAATCAAAAACTTTTCACTTTCACTGAATGGACAATAGAAAGAAAGGTTCAGAATAGGTTTAGAACATCACTCACGCAGGCACAGAGGAACCTCTCCGCTCCAGGAGCCGTTGCCGACACACGTGAGGATGGCAGGGAAGGACAGTTCGTATCCCATCAGGCAGCGGTAGCTCACGCTGGTGCCCCACTCGAACACAGAGCCCTCAACCTCACCGTTAGACACGCCGGGCGGAGGAGCGCAGGTCACCGCTGAAGAGACAAACACATGGAGAGACATCCGAGTTCATTAGGAATGCATGAAAGCCTGGCGACGGTGTCATTCATTCGCACGTGTTGTTTCACAGGACGATTCAATAAAGGGGTTGTGCAAGTTAGGTAATGCCACAAACGTGGTCGCACAATTAAGGTTGTTTGGTCAATCTGGTCTAAAAAATTTCCATGTGAATATATTTTTAAAATGTAATTTCAATACTCCAGTCTTCAGTTTCACATGATCCTTCAGAAACCATTCTGATGTGTTGATTAACTGCTCAGGAAACATTTCTTATTATGATCAGTGTTTAATATTTTTGTGGAGACCAAAACGGAAACAATGTAACAATAAACAAACAATTATTTAAAACTTATTTGAAACCAAATACTCGTTCTTTCAGTTAAAATCTACCTTGATCCTATAGTAAACTCTTGTCTGAATAAGTGCTAGTGTGGTTTCATTTGTAGTTTACTTGTTTATCCAACAGATATTACAAAGAATACAGGCAATAATATTCATAAAGATGCCCTCATTTAAGACGGTTTCCCTAGGCGTTTCTAACCATAATATACAACCACTACAGGCGAAACACACACCTCCACAAGAGAGTAATAAATGAACTTAATCTAATAAATACTGCACAAAAACAACATCATATTTCATATGCAGGTCACTCAAGCACACATTCATCATGGTGTCTACATTTAGACTTCATTTGTTCCCACTGAGCAGGAATTTGATTCATTCATATTCACTTCATTAAACCGGCAACTTTAATACCCTCATGTAATAAATTAACATGATGTTTGGATTTTAAAACATTTGAAAGTCTGTCAAACACTTGAGAGTTCAAATGAATGTTAATTTGGAATTGTCCCACAGTGTTAGTATTTTGTTGCTAGCTGTCCCCCATCACACACACACAAATTATCTGACTACAATTAATTCCTACTGTCAGGATCACAAGAAAACAAAGACTTTATATTACCACCTGTTTCCACACTAACAATGCCAACCAAATAGTGATAAATACTGCAAACTAAATTCAATTCACCATTCACGTTTCACATCGATCACAGACAGAAAAAACCAACCAAACTTCCTCATGTAGTGTGAGTGTAGCCGACACTGAAGTCCTGATCTGTATTTTGAGGTTGTACTGCCCTCTGGCCAAGCTTTAATATTTTGTAGACTTGTCTTGAAAGTGTCTCGCTGAAGAAAGTAAGGGTTTTTTTCTTCCTTGAAGGACTATGTTCCACTTCAACATCATATAACAAAGCACAAACACTGTATTCAATACGTCTTTGAGGATCATTCCAGCAGCTTCAAGTGTTATTTATGAATGTTGACTAAAACAGGGTTTTTACAGCACTTTCGCTCATTTTCAAGGCGTTAAGAGGTGTGGAAGAGGCTGGTTAAACACAACATTAGCTGGAAACCACCTAAATGATTGAGAGTCATCGTCTGCAACCTGCTTTTACCTCAGCAACTGTTGCATCATCTCTATTTGAACTTTCAGGAGACTTTGGAAATATGAATCGAGTGTTAAATCCAAGCGAAGGTTTATTTAAAAAAAAACAAAAAAACATGCCAGGACTTTCCTGCATTGGCGAAATCAACAGAAGTCAGCAAACGTCTGCAGGGCCAATCAAAAGATGTTTTAAATTGCAAATCTCGAGCTGAAAAAAGGAGGCGGGGGGAGCAGATGGAAACTCGCGAGCTGATATTCTGACAGTGTTGGAGAGCAGTCGGTGGGGAGCAGCTGGGGTTTGGACGGCGTATGAATAAATGATGAGATGTTTTGGAAAGCAAGTGTCCCAATAAAACCTCTAAAAAGATGTGTGGAGTCACAGCGCTGCTCTGTAAAGATCCTATTGTTCATGTGTAAATCTACCCAGGCAAAATAATAAATTAGACTTGCGAGTCTATTAGTTCATCACACTGAATAGCCATCAGCTTTTGTTAAAGGGACAGTTGAAACCAAAATGACAAATTTACTTAACCCCATACCATTATAAACCCTTACATGAAGAAAAAAAGTTCACAGGTTTAGGAAGTTTTCTTTTTTTCTATAAGCTGTCACATTCTATCTGCTTTCCTAATTATACAAGATATGCGAGCTAATTTATTGCATCAAAATGTAGTTGCACACCAAAAGTGTTTGAAAAGTTCCTTCAATCAAGAGTGACAGATCAGAGATTGTGTGAAGTGCTCCTCAGAGCCTGTAACACATCACATATACTATCTGTAGACACTATATATACACACACTTATAAATATGGTAAATATGTATATATTAAGTATATAGGACTAGTGTTTACGTTGTATGGACAATTTCTGCAGCGTGTTTAAATACTTTAAAAAAATCTCTCTCTCTCTCTCTCTCTCTCTCTCTCTCTCTATATATATATATATATAAATAAATAAATTATAAATTAATGCATTTAGCAGACGCTTTTATCCAAAGGGACTTACAGTGCATTCAGGCTATCAATTTTTACATATCATGTGTTCCCGAGGAATATAACCCCCAACCTATATATATATATATATATATATATATATATATAGAACATTTTTGTAGCACAAGATGTTGAAAATCTTTATAACACACCTAAAAAAAAAATCATATATTTATTATATATAATTTTTAAAAAAAAATAAAAAAATATATACACACACACACACACACACACACACATATCAGATCACACATAATATATGAGACCTACAGTATGTATACAGTAAATCAGTATGTTTTAATAACCACAAAAAACGCCATCTTTTAAAGTTGCAGGAACCATGGGTGACAAATCTCCCAAATATGCAACACTGCTACTTCTACAGAAATTTTGGGACATTGACAGCTCCTTCAAATGGAACTTCCTTCAAAAATCCTCCTCCTGGGTTCCACAGAAGAAAATAAAGACATTTGTGTTTGGAGCGACATTAGGTCCAGTAAATGATGACATTTTGTTTTTGGGCGAAGCGCTCCTCTAATCTTTGTGCTTCATACAATTCTCTTCAGTAGGAAAATATGCCTTGCACGGCTGCCTGGCTGATCTGGAGGTGTTGGAAACGTCCTGCGAGCTGCTCGTAGCTTTGGAGATTAAGTGTGAAGGCAGGACAGAAGATCCCTCCGCAGAAGAGCGCACTGGCCCTAAGCCTGTGACTTTTAGTGCTGCTGCTTCAGTAAATACGAGGCGCTAGGAGAGAGCCGTGAGCTGACTCCAGACTCCAGCGACAGGGCCGGGAGATTTTGGTGAGCTGTCCGACCCAATCAAAGTCAAAAGAGAAGGGATAAAGCAAGCCCAGCCACCTTCTGCGGAGGTGACCTGGATGATTGAAAGCCTTCACATATAGGATGCAGGATGTATAATGTATAATAAATGAGCGTAGCGGCTGTTCAAGGTGTGTGGAGACCGCTTTAAGAAGACATGAGCATGATGAAGAAGATGATGACGATTTTGTGTGAATCTCATGGCTCAGGGGTCGGGTTTAATGAGACATGGAAGCTAACAAGGTTAAAAACTGAAATGCTAAGTGTTCATGTCTCTTGGAAGGGTGTTGAATATTAAATCCACTGCTACTAAATAGATGCATGCACCTAACTTAATTATTAAAGCAACACATTCAATAAGCGTTGTTATCAAATGCTTCAGTTAATAGTTGGTATCTAGTGAAATATTTTAAGTACATGCCACACACACACTAAGTGTGTTGTACTGTATGCATACAGATAATTACACATACTTCATACAAACAGCTTTAAAAGTGAAGTGTCATGTTTAGTGCATTAAAAAACAACACAAATGTGAAATGGTTTTAATTACACCTAACAATTCAGAGTAACCATGGCTGTACAGAGAAATACAAAGCAGTCCATATGATTCATGTACAGTATGTAAAGTCATCAGAACACATACTATGCCTTTGTCTACGGAAAAGACTAAATGTATTTTCCAAAAATAGGAAAACTTATGCAACATGTGCAATGCAATACATGCTTTTCAGAATCATCAGACCTGTTAAGAAGGGGAGCAAAATGCTGATGAAAAATAAAAAATTTCAGCATTAAAATAGGTTGGCTTTCAGTTGATATATAAAACTCAAAAAATGACCATTATCACTGGTTTTGTGGTCCAGGGTCATATATAAATAAATGTAAAATAAAAATTAAAAATAAACATAAAAAAGAATTGAGATGTAAACTCACAAAGAAGAAATCTGAGAAGGATTTTCAGAATTCTAAAATATAGCATAAAATTTAAATTGAGAGACGCCAAGTTTTTGAATAGTAGCCCACATATAAACACAATGAGAAAAACACCCTAAAATGTTGCTTACATTAAAATGGCAGAGATGAAATAAAAATAAATAAATAATAATATGCAATTTGCAGTGTCAGTAATCTGCAGTCTTGCTGGAGGCTGATGCTACATTTTAATGGTTTGCTCGACCCAAAATGTCAACATGTTCTGGCTGGACCAACGGCATGAGTTTCCCAGCTTGTCTCCAGCTCTAAAAGGCTTGAACTGCAGCAGTCTCTTGCAGCTGTGTGCTCTACAGGCCATGTTTTGCATCATGTTTGTGTGCGTTTTGCAGTCGCTCAGCATGTGTTGCACGTAGACAGGCCCATCGCTCAAGCGGGTCCCTGAGGCCGTCTGTAGCTCAGTGTGATGACAGAACCGCGCGTCACTGCTGCTCATCTGCACGGCTGACCCAAGGTGAACAACAGTGTTGCCAAGTATAAAGCGTTTCCTCCAAAACAACACCTTTATTCTCGGCCAAGGTGCTTTGACAAGACTTCCCGATCTTTTTCCAACTAACCTTAACCCCACCACCCTCCAGCAAATGCTTACCGTTGTGTTGTTTACTGTTCTGGGAGAATATCGACCAGAGTTTTGGTCTGAAAATTTCTCTGTAAACACATCACAAAAGTACATAACAGGGTCCGATATAAGACCACGTTTAAAATGAGCTCAATACTGTCAATGAAAGTCCATGTACAAAAACAAACATCTGGAAACACAAAGAGAAACCCAGACTGAAATATCCCATATTGAAAAACAAGAGTTTTTTTATGTTTTAACATGATTAGTTGTTCACTTAATTAATATTATTCTACTATTATTTTTACCACTGTAAATTGTGTGTTTCTGCTACAGAAAAAAAAAAAAAAGTAATTGGGACATTTTATCTCAATATTCTGGCTTTTTTCTGATTTTCTCAAAATTATTTAAACAGAAAAAAAAAAAAAATCTGAATTCTGAGATGAAATTGCATGCTTATACTTTGTAAAGACACAAACTGGCAAATTTTGAAGCCCACCCCAAATACAAAGTTTTTTTGTTATTTATTATTCCATGCCAGAAACTTAGTAGATGAATTCCAATATATTACAGAAAGAATTACTATTTATTTGTTTAACCTGCTTTACAAAGTTTAACACCATTTGATGCATAATTATGAATGCATGACTATAGTGCTATCAAATGATTAATTGCAAAAAATACAAGTTTTTGTTTACATAATATCTGTGTGTGTACTGTGCATATTTATTAAGTATATATAAATATACAAACACACACACGTATATATTTAAGAAAAATAGTTTCTTGTTCATATGTTAAATATATATTTTATAAAAAACAATAATTATATGAATATAAATATATACATGTAAATACATATTTTCTCAATATATATACTGTATGCATGTGTATTTATATAGGCCTATACATAATAAATATAAACACTACACATATATTAAGTAAACAAACTTTTATTTTAGATGCAATTAATCGTGATTAATAATTCGATAGCACTACAGACTATTATGGAAAATTGTTATTTTGTTATTTATCTATTTAAGAGCATGTTTAGAGTTAAACACTTAAAATGGAAGTAATCATGGTAGCTTCTGGTGGCTGAATATTCAACAGCAGAATGTATGCAGACATACTTTAATACTAACAGAGCGGAGACAAGTTTATGATTGGAATTTCAAGGCAATGGTTTAGCACATCTGTTCACCTCCATGAAAACAAGGCGTTACGTCATCTTTTTTCTTGGTAAAAAACATTGTGCACTCTATCTGCATTACACCATGATAACAGGTGCAAGATTGGATGTAACCTAGACAAGGTTACTGATCAGTTTAACCATACTATTATAATGTGCACACACAACATTTAGGTCTTGTGATGGTAACAGAAAAAAATACTTTTAATTCAAAGTTTTTCAACTTCTAGTCAAGACATAAGTCATAAGGATTTTTTTTTTATTAATTAATTTTTTAATAGAATGTGCTGAATTTTCAATACAAGTGTATTTGGACTTCTTTCAAGTATAAACAAATTAAAAACAAGTGGAAACAATCTGCCAGTGCGCTGTTTTTACTCAGCAAAATCCTTCTTTTAATGAGCAATTTTATCTTATTTTCTAGCTTAAATATCCACAATGTTTGAAAACAAGATAACTTGCATAACACTGCATACGATATTAAGACTTGTTTTTATAGATTGCATCTTGAATATAAGTGTATGTTGTCTTTGCACTTGTCACCAAATACTGTAAGCCAATTAAAGTAATTAAAACTAATCAAAATAATTTTGGCATTAATCAACATAATGGCACAAATGATGACCTTAGCTTGCATTGATCCAGTGTTATTTTAGTATTATTTATAGGCTTATTTTTATCCATCAATCCATCTATCCAATATTACTTTAAAGGATTTAATTTAATTTTATTTTTTTTTGGTTATTTGGCAATGCAATATTTAAATTTTTTTTTATTTCAATTAACAAAGTTAATAATAACAATTATAGCCTTGATCCTAAAGCATTTCTCTATCTTCAGGGCCAAGTGAACAATTTGTCCTGAAATTGAATTTAAGCAAAGGCTCTGCAGAGCAACTGGACATATTTATATTCCTTATAGTCATTTCTATGACTTTTCCAGGCCTGGAAATCACATTTTTAAAATTCCTTGATGTGTGACAGACTTGCATGCTAATCTGAGATAGGTCACTGGACACTGGCAGTCTTCAGCTGCACTGAAACCAAGAGCAATGGAGGAGAAACTGAGAGCGAGATGAGCCCTCGGGCACAAATGCCTTGCGGCAGATTTCACCGCCGACTGACGGGAGGCGTGCCTGAGGGTCCGTCCCGCCACAAATCACTCACTGGCTACAATCCATCTATTCCGGGCCCGAGAAATGGCTTTCTAATGACTTCACATTACGGCCTATTAGGACTCTACATTGATGTTTCTCTGCAGGATCACTCTGAGCAATTTGCTCTCTGTGTTTGTTCTCAGAATTTTAATGGCCGGCATTTTCATGTACAGTACGCAATGCAGATTTCTTTAGCTAGCTTTTTCTAGCTGTTGAGTGTGGAAAAACAGGTCTAAATGAGATGGATTCTAGATATTTATGCTCATATCCATCAAGGACTAATGTTATAATGAGGAAAAAATTTATAAATCAGCTATTCCAAGCAATCGTGTTTTAGCGCTAATAAACGCCGGAGGAAGGAAAGTTTCCTCTTAGTGATTTGTAAACGGATTTGAACATGTGGTCTGCCAAAGAAAATCTGATAGTGGCTCAAATAAATAAATAAATAAATAAAGGCTGAAAGGAAAGCGCAGAATGCCACAGACAGAATGACGCTTAACGCAAAGCCAAGAGTGAATCAATGCTGAATACTGCGGAAGGCTTCCAGTGATGGAAAGACCTGTGAAATACACAAAGGTATTAAAATGACACAGTAGCAGAATTTAATAGGGGAGAACGGTTGGTAATGATTCTACATATTTCACATTGCATGTGTCACAATAGCAGAATAACTTATAAACAACTAAATGTACAATAAAAGGGACCCTGGCGTGACTGCTAAGAAGGGGGTTAGGGGTCCTTGATAAATTTGAGACAAAAAAAGAAATATATTCTTTAGGGGATGCACTGATTTATTCCATTGATAGTCCTAATTTTTAATAGTGAGAAATACAAATCTCCATATGATTTTGCCTAAATAGATAAATAAATAAAGTTGCTGTTGTTGTAATAAAAATAATATTATGTATGTAATGAAAATTTAATTATTGGACATTTCAAATCACAGCATTGATTTTAAAATAAATGGATAAGTAAATGTTATTAATTCTATTGCTGTTGTAATAATAAATACTGCAAAGAAAAATATTAAATAATTTAATTATTTAAAAATATGTATTAATAATAATAATAATAATTATTATTATTATTATTATTAATCACTTTGTGCAATAACAAATATGCACTAACTAGAAGAAATTGAACCCTTAAAAACAACCATAACTCTGCAAATGAAACAAACCAGTCTTAAATGAAAAATAAATCAAAGGATAATAAAACAAATATTAAAAATGAACATGCTAAAATATATAATGCTAAAATTAAATACAAAAGGCAATTATAAATTTATTTGGTGTTTTGATAATTTATTATTTTAGTGATTTTAATGGTTTTTAATAACAATGATGAAGTATTTACATATTTATTTTATATTAATTAAAATATATTGACATGATTTTTGCTATCCACAGTGTGTTCTTGGCGGGAAAAAATACAAAAAGGTTTGGAAAGTGTCAAAAATAGCAAAAAAAAAAAAGGGTTAAAATAGCTAAAATCAACGAAATTGTTATAGTACCTAAGGTACACTTACTGATAAATCTGAACCTAAAATCCTGATATTAATAACATTCACGTCCATTTCATTTGTCGCCTACCTGAGCACAGAGACCATGTGCTCAATCCTGGTCATCACCAGTTTAGATCGTCTCACTAATCGAAGGATACGGGAAGTCAACGAGCGTTCCTTCAAGAGGGCGCTCAGAGAGAAGCACTGTCAAATATTCATGAATCTCCTCTCTCTCTCTCACCCTCCTCTGACGTGTGAGAAAAGGTTGCGGTTAACCCTTACTCTCAGATGCTTTCCTTCAGAAACAATGGCCCGTTTACAATCCAAAAAACCTTGGCAACTACAGAGCAACATCTGTTTGTTTGTGGCACTCAATGCCTCGGCAAGCCACCAAAAAGTCTCAGTATCACAACTGGAGAAAAAGAAAGGCCTTCGAACTCTGTACCTTGGCAGGTGGGAAACGTTCCGCTCCAGGTGGCGTTGTGGGTGCAGGTACGGATAACGAAGCTCCCGTTCTCCATCAGGAAGCCGGGCTGGCAGGAATACGTCACGTTCTGGCCGATGGTGAAGTCCTCGCCGATCCTCAGGCCACTGGCAGGTATGCCCGGATCCCCACAGCTGATCACTATCAGAGCAGAAGAACCACAGCGTTTGGAAGAAAGCGCGTTATGGAAATGTATGTCTTGAAACAGAGACACCATTATTTGTGTGAGCGTATATGAAGGGTCATTAAACTGTTTATGGATTCAAGATGGTCTCCCAGGGAACTAAAACTAAACAAACAATTATTCTGGATGCTTCTGCTACAGTTCTGCCTGTCACACTGAGAGTATAATGGTCAAGCCTCGGGTTAGACACTACAGCTGAGAAATGGCACATTTTGTCGTCGTGCAGAACAACATCTTCAGTTCAACAAGAATTAGACTGTCAAAGCTTTATATTCGCAGCATCAAGCCCCTTATTGCATTCATAATAATACTAGCATTGCAATAATATTCACTAGTAAACAATCATTTTATATGTTACATTCATTAGAGGTGTTTGCAAGAACGTTTGATTATTACTAATACTTTTACTAAAGATTAAACCTCAGCATGGAACTCGCCTTCATGATTTGGGGTCAGAAAGATTTTTTAAAAAAGAAATTAATACCTATATGCACTAAGGATGCATTAAATTGATCAGAAATGACAGTATGAGAAATTCAATTAATTTACATTTTAATGTCAATAAATATAAATAAGAAATGTTTCATGTGTGATCACTGAAGACTGCTGCAAATTCAACTTTGCATTAAAGAGGAAATCGCATTTTGAAATCTATTCAAATAGGTATTTTGAATTGCAACAATTTCTCACGATATTCCTGTTTTTGCTGTGTTTCGGATCAAATATGCAGCTTTTGTGAGCATAAGGGACTTCTTAAAAACCATTTTAAAATGTACCGACCCCACACTTATGGACAATAGTGCATCCATATCATTTACAATGCTCATACTAGTCAGATTACTGATTCATGATTACTTTTTCACACAATGGCAGTAGATTATTTATAAATCATTCATTTTATATGATTTAAACAATGATTAGTGCTTTCAAAAATGAATGCATTTTTATGATTTAATTAATTGGCAAATTGCAAACCCCCTGCAGTCCCTTCACAAACCGCTCAGGAAACTGAAAAAGTATAGTCTATTTCATAATGTAACGACAACGTAATATTTAATACAATGCACATTGTTGGTAGCAGAATAAATAAATATTCTTTGTATTTGTTTTATGTTACAAGATTATTCTATTCAAATCAACGTGACTATCAAGTTAGGTCAAAAGTAATCTAAAAGTAATCAGACTACAATATCTAAAAATATGTAACGTAATGGGTTAGATTTCCATCATGTCATTTGAAATCAGTAATGGGCTACAATTTGTAAGTTGGGGCGGGACTTCCTGTTTGACTAATCAATGCCAGACGGGGGGATTGTTTAATTACATTCATCATTTGTGCCATTCTGAAGTGACTTCACCTTTAACATCCACAGTTTCTCTTGTCACATCAACAAAGAGCATCTCATCAGAGCATTGAGTAATGTCATGTGAAATTCACCGCAGTCCTGCAGCACTCCCCCGCTCATTATTCTCCCACTACCCCGACATCAATCTCGCATTATACGTCAGCTTGAGATTGATTCTGCCTGTCATCTCATCCTACTATTACTTAGACAGCGGCAGTAATAAATCTGGCTCCATTAATGAGATTGCTCACGAGGTGAACAGGGTCCACATCTGAGCAACAACAACCGCATGATAAGATGGTTGGGCTAATTACAAATGGGCGTCTAGTTATTACGGAAAGTCTTTCTTTTTGTTCGAATGCCAACATTTATAGAAAAACGCAGTTGGGGGGAAAAACAAAACGGATGACGTAAAGCTCGAACACTGCCAACATGTTAGAGTTTTTCCAGGATGTAAGACAACAGTTTGGGTACGTACGGGTGCAGTTGGGCTCGCTGCCAGACCAGGTACCGTTCGCCAGGCACTGACGGGAGGGAGAACCTGAGAGCCGGTATCCATCCACGCACGAGTAGACGATGGAGTGAGAGAAGGTGGTGCCATGAACACGCAAAATGTGCCCATTAGCCGGAGTCCCAGGATTCCCGCACTGAACAGCTATTGCAGGAAAAAGAATCCCATTAGTAGAGAAGCACACCTCCAGATCAGTCATTGCCTTCATGCAGGAATTTATGAACATGATAGCCTTTAAAAAATGAATATGCTTGCGATTATAGGAGATATGTTAATGAAAAATACTAAAATATGGTCATGCAGAATAAGCCATTAATATGTGCTTTATAAGCACTAATAAACAGCCAATATATGCTAGTAATATGCATGCTAGTAAGCAACTAGTTAGCAGTCAACTAAAGTGTTACCAAATCTAATTCAAAGTAGTAGTACTTTATTAAGCACAACTTGATTTTTCTGAATTCATTTGGATTGATTTGGAAAAGCCTGATATGTTTTACTGGGATGTTTTTGCAAAGGTATTAGACTTCTTTCAGATTTCCCCCCTCATGCACGGGTTAAACTGCAAGAGATGTTGGTGTTTGTTCGGCCTGGAAAATCACAGGGGGGCATGATGGGATTTAATGCAAGACAAGCTGTTAGACCAGAGCCGCGTAGCAAAAACAGTCAAGCTTGAGAAATTTCCGCCTCCTGGGACCTGCGCGCTAACAATCTGTAAATCTGTTTTATGGCCCAGCATGGCGCTGGACCGCAATAACCTGTCACCCTCGAGATGACACGGACAATGCGTCAGACTAAAAGAGCTGCAAAAGCAGCAGAAATAACACTTTCCTCAAAAGCCTCCGGTGCAAGCTTAACTTTTGCGTGAATTACAGAACGCATGAATGCCGCGATGCCGGCTCAAATGTTCAATGAGAGAAAAGACTTCTGGTTTGATGCATATCAGTGTCCCAGTGTACCCGCTCCTCACTGTGCGCATGCATTATTCATGCCCCCTAAAGGAGTTACTTACGTTTGCAGGTGGGCTGACGGCCCGACCAAGTGCCGTTGGGGAAGCAGATGCGTTCTGCCGAGCCGTAGAGCGTGTGACCCGTGGCGCATGTGAAGCGCACTTTAGCGTGCTGCTGAAAGCTGCCCTCCTCTCGGGTAGCATGGGCCGGCGTGCCCGGATCCCCACAGGCACCCCTTTTATCACCTGCGGAGACAAGTGCACATATATTCTAGATGCTGTGTTATAAATACTATTCTGTATACTTCATTCTCATTTTTCCAGCTGAGCGAGCACATGTAGTTTTCTACTTGGATAGAAACAACAGCAAGTTTATTCTCAAAAAAAAAAGAAGAAGAAAAAAAAAAAAGTTGACAGGTAGTTGCTGGAAGTATGTGCAACCCATGGGAGACTGAAACTGCAGACTTGGTCAATATGTAAGACATAACACACAGTTAGTCAGCCATTATTACAACATAAACTCAAAGCCGAGGGGTCTTGTATTACCCAGATGGGGTTCATTTCACCATAACAGCCAGCTGACTATACACTATCTCGCTTATTAGATAGTGACACTTGCTAAATAAATAAGAAGATATGAAATATTGATCAGAGTTTTTTTCTAGTTTCATGAAACTTACTGTTTTTTCTTTACATTTATTTATTTGCCAATGGATTAAAAAAAATATCAATTGATAATATTTTTCTGATAAGTCTTAATATATTACAAAATGTTGCATTTTTGTACATTTATCTTGTTTTAGGGATGTTCAGATAAAGTAATTTGGAGTTTGGATAGGGCAAAAATATAATTATTATACTGTTTTTTTTTAAGGAAATTATTTTATTCAGCAAGGACACATTCAACTGATCAAAAGTGACAGTAAATACTTTTATATCAATACAAAAGCTTCCAATAAATGCTGAAAAAAATAAAGAAATGAAGCAGCACTACTGTTTTCAACATTGATCATAATAATTCAGCATATTAGAATGATTTCTGAAGTTTTATGTGACACTGGAGAATGATGCTGAAAACTCTTAAAACTTAAAACTATAAATATTATAATATACCTTTTTGAAAAAAATATTTAAAAAGTAAACAGTTATGAAAGTATTTTTTTTAATCATTATTATTTCACAATTTTACATTTTGACTTTATTTTTGATCTGATAAATGTAGGCAAAAGTTAAATTTTTTTAAATAAAAAAAACAAAACAACATTATTTTTTATCTTTTGTCCACTGAAAATATCTTAACATAAATGGGCATGTTTTTGTGACATATCAGGACACAACTCTGTATAATGAGATGGGTATGACACAGGCATTACAAGGAGAGGGTGACTTATGAGGACATAACCCTTGTCCCCATTTTTCAAAATGAGTTTTTTGAGAAAGTAAAAATGCACAAAGTTTCCTGTGAGGATTAGGGTTAGGTGTAGGGTTGGTGTAGGGCCATAGAATATACAGTTTGTACAGTATAAAAACCATTACGCCTATGGGATGAACCCACTTTTCACAAAAACAAACATGTGTGTGTGTGTGTGTGTGTGTGTGTATATATAGATAGACAGATAGACACAGACAGACAGACAGACAGATAGACAGACAGACAGAAAGACATGCGTGTGTGTTTGTATGGTTTTTGTGTTCTCATAGATTTCAGATGCTTTCAGTGAGGTTACCTGGAAATAAAGGTTTCAGGTCATGTGACTAGTCACACCAGCAATGTCAAAACATCCCCATGAAATCTAGACAGTCGTTTGTAGTGTAAAATACACCAACAACCATTTCCTCATCCTTCGAAACTCAAACTCTAAACTCAAATTTGATCATAGATGTGAGCACTAGGATTAAATGGATTAGTGAAAGACAACTTGACAGCAAAACAGACCTGCTCAGTGATTTATTGGAGACATTATAAATGTAAGCGGGACCAGCGCTGCCCTCGGATCAGTTGAGAGCTTCATTTGGTCACAGAGGAGTTTTTCAGCGAGCAGAACTGCCACAGATCGGATAAAGAGCAGTTACGGATCTCAGAGGAACACTTCCCCTGTTCTCTGAGCTGTCACTCACCATGCTGTTTCACAAGATTTGAGAAGAGGACTTTTTGTGCATGAAAATACTATTTGATTGAGCTTACACAATCTTTTTGCTCACCTGCCTTGTACGATTAGGTAGAGAAATGAACTATGACAGCCAATAGAAAAGCAAAAACCATGTCAACAGCTTTTTATTACTGGAAAATCTTCCACTTTCTCTTGCATTTCACCTCTGCCCCAGCTTGTGTTCTAGCTTTCTAATAAACCTGTACACTATAAATATTGCTGGCTCTGTGATGAATTGCTTATGTTCCTCTATTGTAAGTCACTTTGGATAAAAGTGTTCACTGAATACATAACTAATGAATAGCTCAGCAAAAAAAACTGCGCTCTCACGTCTTTCCTAACTCACATGGCTTAATTTCTTCCATGAAACAGAAAAGAAGATGTTTTGAAGAATGTTCACACTGCTCCATTTATTCATAAATGTGAATAGATTTTGTTCAGCGTAAAAAAAAAAAAAGTCTTCGATTTCATGTCTTCTGAAGATATTTGTGTGACAAACAGAGTAAAAATTAGCTATGAAATCTAATTTCTGTACATTCAAATCTTTTAGTAAAGTAAATTTATCTTGTTTTAGGACATAACATTGATCTGAAGTGATGGTGAAGATTTGTATACTGATATTCCACAAAATATTAAACAGAACAACTGTTTTCAACATCGATAATACGTGATTATTAATGTTTCCTGAGCACCGAATCTGAAGGATTTCTGAAGGATCATGTGACACTGAAGACTGGAGTAATGAAGCTGAAAATTCAGCTTTGATCACAGGAATAAATTACATTTTAACCTCTTAAGAACCAAGAAAAAGTTGAAGGAATTTTTTTTTTTCCATCTCTTTAGAGCTTTGTTTAGAGCATTAAAAATAATGTAAAAAAAAAATAATAATAATTAAAAAAAAAATCATGAGTTATGCTATGTCCTTGGTAGAGGACATCAGGACTCAATTTCTTTGGAAAAAAATAAATGAAAAATTACACACACACACACACACACATATATATATATATATATATAAAGACATGAATGAAAAGGCATGGAAATACAGATTTTTTTAAATCACCAATACATTTTTAGTTTTCAATTTTTTTTTACTAAACTTTGTATAAAGGTGATTCTCAACTATGCTATGACAGAATGATTCAATGTACAATTTTTCTTTATGCAAAATGTGTGTAAAATGGCTATAAACAGGTTTTCTCATTATATACAATGTATCTATAAACTAAATGTAGTTTGCATATTAATGTGTTTTTGGGGCAACTTGTAAAGAAAAAGGAAATGTAATAACGGGAGTAATAATTGTCAAGATTTTCATAATAATATATAATATTTCATAGAATTTTGAATTATAATTTCTTTGCCTGTTCACTTATGTCTACCCAAAATGCATAATAAGCATGCTTTTAATCCCCACATGTATGAGGTCAAAATCCTGTTTCGTTAACAGAAAGTCATATTTTGATTTGAAACCCCATAACATTTTCCTGAGACGCTGATTTATGACACACAATGAAAAATGTGACATTTAAATGATAATTAAAAAATAACATTTTCCATAGGAGTGTTTTTTGAAAAAACATTTTTGAAAACCAAGGAGAGGGAGAAGTCATCCAGACTGAAAACTGTGGCATGTACAGTCCCAGAGAAATTCACAAAATTATAATGACCTCATATCCACAGTCCACAGGGTCTTAAGAGAATAGAAAACACTTTTTTAAATCTGCACAATATTACTGCTTTTAGCTTCTTTCAAAAACATTTAAAAAGCTTGTGGAATCAAACAGACAACTTGAATTATAGCATATAAACACGTATAGGCTATATATATTATTTTCCAAAAATATATATTAACACAGAAATCTCATTTCTATTCATTCAAATCAATTGCACGACTTCAGAAGACTTGAAATATTTCAAGCGAGTTACACATTTAAAGGTGTTTTTTTTTGTCCTTGTTTGAGCATGACAGCCCAGTCAGTAGTTTAACATCTCTTTTGTGTTTCAAACAAAAAAGAAACTCGCATACAGGTTTAGAACAAGACAAGGGCGAGAAATCTTCCACTGATGTGTGAACTATTCCTTTAAAAGACACATGAAAACACATATTGCCATTTTGAAGTGCAAAAAACAGGCGAATTTCTCAAGAGAAACAATTAGACACATTTATACGTTGTTACTGGCGAGAAGACGAATTTTCAGGTGCGTGCGAGATGCGACACCTTTCCAAATGACTGTGTGATATCCAACAGGCTATCAATTATCATCTAGCGGCTGCCAGCAGAAGCCATTAGCATAAATAATGGTAAAATATTCATTGAACAGAGCCGGACGGCACACGTCGCAGACACTCTGAGCACAGAGCCCTGTTTGAATCAGCCGATGACCCGAAAATCAAATCCTTTTTAATTACGAGTACCAGCACCCCGAGGCCAATCAGAAAGCCCAGACTCAGCAAACGGCCCACGAACCCGAGGGAACGACTAACCACTGATTAAAACCAGCCATAGGGCAAGCGTCTCAAACGGCTCTCTCTACATAAATAAACAGAAAAACAGCAGCGCTCCATGACAGCGCCGTGTTTTTCCAGTCAAATACTTTCGCTTTAGTTCATTAGAAATCTGGGGCATTCCTTTTCTACTCTGCAGCACAGAAAACGAGGGCCGGATTGTACGACACATGCAGAGAGAGAGAGCGAGCGAGAGAAAGAGACCCTATTCAAGGCCATTTGTTCAAACATCCAACCTCCATAAAAAAAAGAAGGTGTCATGATGGAGAAAGGGCAGACTTTTCTTGCTCATTAACCTCAATCGCTCCGACGTCCTGCCTTTGTTAGCGAGTTACGAACAGACAGGTCTCCGAAAAGATCGGTCCCACCTCAAGCGGTCGTGAAACAGCACAAAGCCACAGATCTCTTGACGGACAAGAGCTGTGTGTGCGCTTATGTAACCATTAGATTCTTCTACAAAGGTGAAGCTGTTGAATACTACAAACGGTTCTAGTTTCCGTTAATTGGCGCAGCAGTTAGGTGTGAATTTGCGTTAAAGGACGCCCACCAGTAGCTTAGCTGGGTATAATAAGGCTGCGAAGTTCGTTACGTAAGAAACTCTGATTCCCCTGGCAGTGCAGAACACTATTGATTTTGTTTGCAATCCATATTTTATCACACAGTAGTGGCTTTTAGTCTACTGAAACTCATTTTGGTAAAAACAACTAAAACTCCCACAAAAGAAAGCAGGCACTGCGGGGGATGTGAAGTTTTCTTATCTTGAAAAAAAAAAAAAAAACATGCAGCTGGAATTTATTTAAAATGAAGCCATTTTATATTTTTAATGGAAATAACTTTTGTATTATTAATATTATAATTAAGACTGATAATTAAATGCACACATACAATATTATATGCCCTATTGTACTGGCCTTATGTATAAGGAAATATCTTAAAGTATATAAAATTATAATTAATATAATGAAAAAATTATAATAGACAGACACACACACACACACACACACACACACACACATACATACATACACACATATATATATATTTAAAGCTTTTATTGTAAAATGATTTTACAATTTAAAAAAAATTAGGTACTACAACATTACTGTTTTTACTGTATTTTTGATCACATAAATGCAGGCTTTGTGAGCATAACATACTTAATAGTATTTTTGTCTTTGAGCATGAAAAAAAAATAGTATTTCTGTAGACAAATTTTTTAGCATTTCTAAAAAATTCATATATACATTTTACCAAAATAGTTTCTCAATAATATTACTTTTATGCCAAAAATATGGGAGTTTTGTTTTAGTTGCTTTAAGACGATTAAATGACTCAAAAACAACAAACACTCCCATGAAAGCAGGCGCTGCAGGGGACGAGGGGCTTTCTTATCTTAAACAAAAACATGCAGTTGAAAATGCTTTTAAAATGCAACTGGCCAACTTTCGTGAACCTACGGTGGTGTACGCCTCCTAAAATTTCCAGCAATCGAGATGCTAGATTCCTGACGAATGTTCCAGAAATCCAGAACACAGTCTCAACATCAAACCTCCTGAGAAGCACTGAGCATGTTCACACGGAATAAAGAAGTAATGCTAGAAAGACACAGAGAGCCCTGAGGAAAGTGTTATTTCTCAGAGGCTGCTCTTTCAAAGCTCAGGAGGATTCGAGATATGCTTCATTTAGGTATCTACTTTGTCTCTGATGTTTCTCCTAAAATCTCTACATGCTGTACAGTATGATTAAAATGACTGCAATTAGCAGAGATCAGATGAATTCCAAATTATAATAAAAATGCTAATTATAAATAATATTCACTATGTTGACTATATACAACATGGGCTCATTTGATGACAGCATACAGCAGCATAACTACTGTTTAAAACATATATCATATTATAATACACTCGCTTTCACATACTGCTACAAAAACAAAGCAGTATTGAGTATACCATGCAGTATTCAGTAGTGTGCTAGTACTTTATTCTGAACAGTCAAAGCAACAAAAAGCAGGCAGAGGAGGAAGGATTGAGAAAAAGAGGCGAACGAATGAAAGAAAGAGGAAACTCCCAGCTCCTGCTGTTTTTGGGTCAGTGCATGCAGTACATGCAGCGCTGCATACAGATGCACACAGAGACGATTGTGTGATTCTTACAGGCTTTTTAAATGTGTAAATACAGCATTTTTCATGTTCTGTGAATTGCATGTACATTCTATGATTTATATTTCTGAAAGATGTCTCCTGTACTTACTGAGGTTGCATTTATTTAATAACAAATGTAGTAAAAATGGTATGTTGTGAAATCTTATTACAATTTAAAATAGCTTTTTATTTGAATAAATGTCTTCGGATCACAGGATCCTTCAGAAATCATTCTATTATGATGATTTTTCTGCTCAAGAAACATTTGTTATTATTATTCATGCTTAAAACGGTTTTCTGCTGAATATTTTTGTGGGAACCGTAATACTTTTTTTTTTTTCTTAATGTATTCTTTGGTGAACAGAAGGTTCAAAAGAAGAGCATTTATTTGAAATGGAAATCTTTTGTGACATTATAAAAGTATTTTCTCTCACCTTTGATCAATTTAATACATATTGTGTATAATTTAAGCTTCAAAAGAGATTTTAAAAAGCCCCCCAAAAGTAGTCAATTTTAATGCATTCATTATACGAATCTGAAGTCATACAACAGCTTTATTTAGGAACAGACTACAATTTTAATGTTATTCACTGATTGTTTTCCCTCTGCATTGCTTGAATCTCATTTGTGCATATTTAATCTTTTCAGGTGAAAATGCACTCTATGAAATCAGAAGACCTGAAATACTGGACTGCTTTTATAGTTTTAACTTTTTATTGAACTGTACAGAAAAAGTCTAATATTTGGCACAATTGAGCATAAGTAATAATGAATGCTCCATTTGTGCGTGAACTATTTCCTTTAAGAATAAAAATGTGTGCATGTTAGCTGAAATCAAACAGACAGACCTTACTTGTCAGTAAGAAGAAACAGTGTAGCGTGTCACGCAGAGACACAAGTCATTATTCAGCTGAACTTAATTAACTCATGTTAGACTGACACATAATGACAGGAAATAAGAACCAAGACAAAGATGAGCTTCACTCAACAATGTGCTCATTCAAATGTATGATTTCTCTTTCAAAGACGAGTCGGGGCCTGAACAAGCAGATACAAAGAACTTGCGCGTTATCTGAATAAAGCAATAAGCCACGAGGGACCGTACGTTACTGCAATTTTACCACGGGAAAGGGAGAAGCTTTTATGAAACAGAGATAGCTATTATTAGTTATTAATTTTTTTTATTTTTGGGCTGTTTTTAAGCACAACGTGAAACAGAGCATCTAAAACCTTTGTAACTGTGCTAAAATTACCACAATGCATGACCTTTCATGGTTTATTGCATCTTTATATTTATTTTAGTTATTTCAAAACGCCTCACAGCCTACAGAAAGGCAGCAAAAGAAACAGACAACAAACATCACACGCCAAGCTAGTAAATATGACAAACAACAGGATAAAATGACAATTTCAAATCATTTTTGAAATTGCTTTTTATATCTACAGAAAGCAGACTCTCCGTATCTCGCTTCTACAAACACAGATTCCTGTTGTCAGCGCTGCCTCGCTACTTAATCAATAAATTCTTCAAGAATAGCAACACTACCAGTGTGTGCCACTGAGAAATGCTGCTTTTTGTAGTGAAGCTACTGCACAACACTACTGAGAGCCGCAGTAAACACACACACATACACACACACACACACGCACGCATTGGTTTTATACAGTAGAAACTGTATATTCTATCGCCCTTCACCAACCCTACACCTAACCCTAACCCTAACAGGAAACTTTGTGCATTTTTACTTTCTCAAAAAACTCATTTTGAAAAATGGGGAGATGGGTTATGTCCTCATAAGTCACCCTCTCCTTGTAATACCTGTGTCATACCCATGTCATTATACAGAGTTGTATAAAGAGCACACACACACTCCAATGTGTGTATAATCCAATAATCGGGAGTCAATTATTCAAAAAATTAGTCGTCAATAATAATAATAATAATAATAATAATAATACAACAGCAACACAAACAAAATAATAATAATCTAAATAATGATAATTTAATTATTATAATTATATAATAATAACTATAATTAATATTTAAATATTATATGAAAAATTATATATATATATATATATATATATATATATATATATATATATATATATATATATATATATATATATATATATATATATAAAATGCAAACTAAAATAAAATAAGCAATAATAACAATAAAAAATAATTACAGAAAATCTATTATTTTTATTATTATTATTATTATTATTATTACAACTATGATTATAATTATTATATTAACAACAATACAAACAAAAACAATGGCAATGATAAAAATGAAAACATCAATACACAAAAAATATTATTAATAATAAAAAAATAATTATCCTTATAATTAAAAATGTTATTAAAATATTGTATTATATTTAATATGTAATCTATGTTATTATTATTATTATTATTATTATTAATAATGTAAAAATGTAAACAACAACAACTGCAATAAACACTTATATTTATAATTTTTGAATATTAAGTGAATAATAATAATAATAATAATACATTGGTTATGTGTTTTAATATGGATAGATGGATAGATTACAGACAGACAGACAGACACACTGATAAAATAATTCTGCCATTTCTTATAGTTGGTTTCACTGCACTCACCTGAGCAGTGAGGCTGGGAGCCGCTCCATTGGCCGTTCAGCTGACAGGTGCGGGAGGATTCACCAATCAAAGCTCGGTCTTCCAAACACCTGTAGTGAACCGTAGAGCCGAAGGTGAATTTATCCCCCGTCACCACCGCATGAGGAGGAGCTCCAGGGTGACCACAGTCCACCTCTGCAGGAGAACAACAGCAGCCAACGGTCAGCAGAAGCTTTTGCTTTTCTTTAAGCTTAGCTAATTAGGAAAACATGAGAAGAATGCTGAAATTACAGTAGATTTAATAATATAACATTATATGACAAACATGATTGAATGACAATGAAAGCTGACTGATTTGACTCTGTAGATGATTGGCGTTTGCAAATCTGCTGAAATGTGCAGCTCTCTCGGTGAAGGTCTGCAGGGACAGTTTCTGTGTGGGTCTGGCTCTGACCCTCTCAGAGGATGTCACGAAAAACAAGTTCTGCGTGGGTGAATTTGAGCAAAGTGGAAGAGGACATTGTACAATGCAATATTTGCAAGATTACAAAGAACGTATCTCTAAACTCAGCCCCTTCAAAACACTGCTTCTGAATAACTTCACCACCTCTAACAATAAACTGTCTGCAACAACCAGACAATTACTACTGGACTCACCTCCTCTGAGCAACAATCAAACTATCAGGCATACTCCTATTTTTTGCACAACAAAAACTTAGTCAGCTGGTTAATCTGTCTGCATGTCATACTTCGGACACACTTTTATATATATATATATATATATATATTAGGGGTGTAACGATACGCGTATTCGTATTGAACCGTTCGGTACGACGCTTTCGGTTCGGTACGCGGTACGCATTATGTATACCGAACGGTTCGTTGGAGTAATTAATTATATTTGAAAAAAAAAAAAAAAAGAGAGAGAGAGAAATATAATGATATGCGTTCAACAAGGTAGCCCAATAACCCAAACAACGTAACAGGCAACGCCCCTGACACTCCCGAAGAAGAAAAAAACACCATCTTATATGTTTATGTTAGGCTACTCAGCAGGCGCTCGCTCACTCAGTACGCGCTGAAGGCTCGTTGCAAAATAGCCAATGCGTTTAACAGACTAGAAATGAGAAGATCCTCCAATAACCAACAGGTCTGGTGTTTGGGTGCACTTTGGATTCCCTTTAAGCTATAATGGTGATGGCAAGAGAGTGGTGGATAAAAAAACAACGGTATGTCGCATCTGCAGCGGGAATAAAAAAAAAAAAAAAAACACCAGCGGGGATATATGCGTCAGTACTATCTGGGAAAAGACGAAAAAAAGGAGAAACATGCACGCAGCAAACTATCCCTGCAGCATTTAGAAACTATAGCTTACAGGGAATCCAACCCAAACACCAGACCTGTTGGTTATTTTAGGATCTTATATTTCTGGTCTGTTAAAGACATTCGACATTTTGCAACGAGCCTTCAGCGCGTGCTGAGTGAGCGAGCGCCTTAGGGGCCGTTCACATATCGCTCCTAAAAACGCGTGGAAAACGCTAAGCGCGTCTTTCTCCTCCTTTCCAAAGCGCTTGGGCAGAAGCGCTCATGAGGCGTCTGTCTTTGCTAAGCAACAATGACGTGCTCTCTCCATGAGACGCGGAAATTTCAGCGAAGGATAAATGGATTTGCAGCTCTAAAAATCGCTTGCAGTAGCTCTGCTACTAAATTTATTTCAAAATTGCAATCCATATACAACTATGATCAGCTGATCCTTCATCTTGGCTGAGCTCTCAACGCTGTTACGGGAAAGGATGAAGCTGATTGGTTAGTTCTTGTCACATGACCCGCGGTGCGCTTGCGGCATTCTGAAAAGTTGAGATGTTTTTACATTTTGCTGTATCTAAAACGTATCGAACCGAACCGAACCGAACCGTGACATCAGTGTATCGTATCGAACCGAACCGTGAATTTTGTGAACCGTTACACCCCTAATATATATATATATATATATATATATATATATATATATATATATATATATATATATATATATATATATATATATATAAAATTGTATGTATCATAATAGAATTTATATATTATGTACATTTCAACAAAAAAAATCTTTATATTCTCCAATATATACAAATTTTATATACATATTTTCCGGACTATAAGTCACACTTTTTCCATAATTTGGCTGGTCCTGCGACTTATAGTCAGGTGAAACTTATCAAAATTAATTTGACATGAACCAAGAGAAAACATTACCGTTTACAGCCGCGAGAGGGCGCTCAGTGCTGCTCAGTGCTCCTGTAGTCTAAACTGAAAAAGCGCCCTCTGGCGGCTGGAGACGCTAATGTCTAAATGCGATTTATAGTCCAGTGCGGCTTATATATGTTTTTTTCCTCGTCATGACGTATTTTTGGACTAATACGACTTATACTCAGGTGCAACTTATAGTCCGAAAAATATAGTATATTTTAGATATACTTAACACATTAATATAAGTATTTATATAAATATAAAATATATAAATATGAATGTTATCTTGTTAAATGTTATGTTGTTACATATACTTACATAAATATTAATGTAAAATGAATATAAATATTAATTAATATTACATAATTTTATATAAAGTATATTTTCTCATATATAAATGTTATATATCTGTGTATATTTGTTATTTTTTCCTAATAAGAGGAACCTTTTTTTTTTTTCTTTTTTTTTTAACAGCCATTCTTACCATGAATCAAAGTCTTGTTTTCTCTTCTGAATAAATCTCTTCCAGGAGGGAAATATTTGCAAAAATAACCATTTAAATGTTTGTCTTTTCATCACATGGCTTCAGAAGACCTCATTCTTTTGTGATGGTTTTGGTCATTTCTGGAGCTTACCAGACATGGCCCTTGCATGTAAAAGGGCACAATAATGGCAATTAAAATTTCAGAGTGAAATTTTATCACTGTTTCATTCCGTCTAACTGTTGAGAAAAAGCCAGCAGTAGTTGATTTGTGCAGCGTGCAGTCGTTCACATCCCAGTGCATTAATTCATCTCTCGTGCGCTGCTGAAGAAACACACATAAGCTCTTCAATTCAATTTAGCTAAGCTTCTTTTCAGGCCTGTTTTTGATGTTTGCTTTCTTTTGAATTGGAAATGCACCTGAATAAATCCAAGGAGGTTAACATTTTCATAATATTCATCAGGCTGAAAGGTTGATGGGAGAAAAGAGGCTGCTTATTAAAATTCCCAGTCTAAGAGCAGCAAGTAGCCTCTGTCGGCTAAGTAAAGTGCAGAATTACCTTGTGTACACTTGAGAGAAAAACAAGACTAATAGACAGCTTGCAAGATTGCTGCCTTTCCTTCACGGTGTAAGTAGCTCGGTGGAAACTGACACGAAACAGTCAAATTCAGGTTTGAAGCAATTACAGGAACAGAGATGGAAAGCGAGAGCAGGAGGCAATTACTATCGCACAGACAAATGAACACATCTCTCTAATGAATGTGCACTCGGAGCCTCCGCGCCGCTCGCTCTTGACCTTAATACTCCTCGCTTTGGCAAACTGTCGGAAAGGTGCGGTAAATTCACCGCTGTCCGGAAACTCAATGTGTCCGTGCTGCTGGAAAACTTTCACACAGACAGAGAAGACTTCATCATAAGAGCTCTTTGAACTCCACTGCATGCTGGCTAACCTGTGACATTTTCCCTCCGTCTCTCCGACGGAAAGAGTTCAAAGATTGTCAATGATAAAGAGTCAAAATAATGAGAAATAAAGTGTTGGGAGAGAACCTACACATACGTACCCAGGCATTCTGGTAATGGCTTGTCCCAGTAACCCACCGGCTGGCAGGTCAGCACCGATGACCCAAACAGGTAATAGCCGGGATTGCAGTCGTAGGACACCACTGTTCCGAAAGTGAAGTTCCCGTACTCAATCTTGCTCTTCCTGATTGAGTTGGCTGGTATACCGGGATCCGTGCAGTTCACAACTGAAGAAAGCAGATTAAAACAAATAATAACCAGTGTCATTGTATAATAAGTGTAAGAGTTTTCTCAGAAATTCTTCACTTCATTCATGAAAATATAAAATAGACAATAATAACCTAAACATTATTGATGGAGATGCATCTGATTATATTTTGCTAATATAATAATTTATTTAACAATATATAGAGTTATATAAAAACAAATAGTAAAATTATGATAAAAAAAAATGATTAAAAAAATAAATACATTTATGTAAACAGTAAGGAGACTGCATTAACATTTTAATAACTTGATAAACTGGTGCTTTCTTTGTTCTAGGTTTAAGAGATAAACTCGGCGACACTGGCTTGCCATCTCCACAGAAGTGATGCGCCTGTATGCATGTTTTGTATGGATTACATAATTGGAGAATATTTGTTTTCCATTTTAATTGGTTCATCTGAAAGTAGACATTTGAACTGATTTATTTTTTATGTCTGTATGGTAAAGATACACACTGGGTTTCACGCTCAAGTTCACAGAGACCGAGACGGCAGAAAGCACATCCTGTTTGCTTTCATTATTTCACAAAATATTCATTTTTCTTATTGCGAGTGCACAAAAATAGACAGATTCAAAATATGTATTACTCTTATCTGTATGACCGAGAATGACGGAGCACCCTATACTGTCCTGCAGTGAGCGACTGTTCAGCTTCCACACTTTACATTAGATTGAGCAGCTTTCAGATGATATTATTTCAGATGATAAACCATATCTGAGGTTGCTGAATGATAGTTGAGCATTTGGATGTTCTGCCTGTTGTATTGTATTACCACATAGACAAGTCGTTAACAATCTGTTAGTTATGGACTGCGTGACTTGCTTTTTCCTGCGACTAATAACATTTTGGTCGACCAAGCCTCATCTGGTTGACTAACGATTAGTCGACTATTAGGGGCCAGCCCTAGTTTTTTATGATCTACACACACACACACACACACACACACACACACACACACACACACACACACACACACACACTCACACTCTCTTTAGGCTACATTGTATGTATGTATGTTTATATATATATAATAAAAAATGTAACTGAATTAAATATTCTCATATTGACTATGAGGATTCAGACTTTTTGTTTGTATCTCTTTAAAAGTTTAACCTGTAGGATCTTTCGGGCATTTTTCTGATTTGAAGCGTTTTTAGCAACTGGCAGGAACCTTGAAAAGCACTTGGTGAGTCCAATATGAAGTATAAACATTTCACAAATACACTTTTCTTTGTGCTTCCACGTATTCTCTACCAAGTCTGAAGACACTGACATTTTTGTATGCTGATGTCACGATCTGCCACAGAATCACCACATAACTGTCTATGCAGTCACAGCACATAAATAATTACACCGAATCTGATTTGAGAGGAAGATTCTCAGTCAATAACAACTCACATTCAGTGGTTTCTTCACACAAAGTTATTGTACTGATTAACATCAGGATTCAAAATGTCAAAAAATCATTAAATGATCTATAAAACTACTTTTATGATTATTTTACAGAGTTTAAAATGTCATGCTGGAGGTAAAAGGTGAAATCTATTACATCTAGAAAAAATAAAATAAAAAAATAAGGTAATGAACATTGTCAGTCTACTACAATATCACTGAAGCTGCTTAAAAAATAAAAATAAAATAAAAAAAAGAGTAAAAAATACAGCATTACACTAAGTTTGTTCACCCATATGGTGAGATAAAACCACTTATTTGTTCATAATTACTGAACATAACCAAATTCCAGTCATGTAATCAAGCCAACATCACTGTTGATCACTTCATCCGGTCTGTTGTCAGAATCAAGCACTACAGATGATCCTCTGAGACACTAATAATCACGCCGCTAACAAAGCAGAGATTAGATTCAAAACAGACATTTTATCTTCTGATTTGCAGAGCTAATCTGTTGCTATTCAGACCATGACCAAATGAGTTACTGTAGGCTGAAAAGAGGGCCAGAGGGCTCTCCGAGCTGAAATTGGTCATTCCTTTTTTAACTGCGTTCATTTGCATCAGCGCCACAATACTTACAAATCACTATAATGAGAAAAGAAGACATTTGGTCCAAACCTCGGCATGTGGGCGGCTGCTGGCTCCATTGGCGGTCCGCCTGGCACTGCGCTTGAGATGGGCCTTCCAGAATGTAGCCGTTATTACAGAAGAAGGTCACCATGTCGTTCAGGTTGAAGCCGTCGCCAACAGTGCGGCCGTAGATAGGGCTGCCCGGATGACCGCAGCTAACGGCTGCAACGCAAAGGAGGAAAATGACTGTCACCTACCAGTCAACAGTTTAAATACACCATATCTCAAGCTTTAATAACACTACAATGATTTACTACAATTTTCACTCAGAAATTGCTGCTAAGTTTTGAAAGTAGAAAAACTTTAATAGTACACTGCAACATTTTATTTAAATTTTTTAGCGTATTTTCATGCTTTTACAAAAAAAAAAAAAAAATTATATATATATATATATATATATATATATATATATATATATATATATATATATATATATATATAATTTTTATCTTTAAATCTAGCCATCATATGAAAAATCAGACATACTGATTTACTTTCACGAAGCTGAAGATATCACTCAAAGCAGTAAATAAGTCATTAGAAAAAATCAGCGAGTCCATTCAGTCAAGGATTTGTCATACTGATGTAAACCAGTCATAAAGTGAATTTGTGTGTCTATTGAACTGATTCATTCAAAAGAGTTGGTTCATAAGAATCATTTGTTTGTGCACTGAACTTCAATGTTTACACAGCATGCATGCTTTTGATTCACTAAAAAGAACCGCTTGCAAGGGTCAATTTACTAAAAAGAACCATTCAAACAAATAATTTGTTTGTGGACTGGACCGCACTGCTTGCAATGCATCATTTTTATTTATGTACTAAAAAGAACTGTTCAAAAAGTATGTCTTTGATTCACTACAAAGAACTGACTCAATCCGACTACCCTGGTCGCACTGTGTGCCTATTCGCTAAAGAAAATGTTCAAAAAGTAACTGTCATGTTCTCTTGTCAGTTCATACAGCAGATTCATATGCGCTATTCAGGTTAATATATTCTTTGACCATGGCACTTGAAACACTGCTTCAAAATAGAATTTTGGGAATCATGTAGGAAACCCTCCAAAAGGGTGAAATAAATCAATTTTCCTTCAACACTCAATCAAAATAAAAATAAACAAATAAATGAATAAAAAATAAATAAATTAATAAAGGAATGAATGAATAAATACTAATTGAAAATGGTATCTTTGTAAGATATTCCTGTAAAAATCACCATATAATGGTGTTCTAATTTCAAACATGTTTTAGATCAAAAGGTTTTTATGATGATAATTCAGTTATGTCCTTCCTTTTGCATACTGGCATATCTCCATCAGTTTGTAGAATATGAATCTTCAATGCTTGACAAGAAAAATGTTAATGCAAGTTGTATATAAGCATTTATCTAAGCAGCTTTGCGTTCCGGCAATCACAAATAAATCACCCACACAAAATCAGGTGGTGCTGGTGTTTTCCCTCATCTAGTGTTTCATTGGTAAGATCAGGATTTGTGTTTGATGCCTGTCATGGGCTGAATAGGGGGTTTGCCTGCATTGCATGTCAAACTAATCCTCTTGGATGCAAACCAAACTTCCCCCGACGTGTATCACTGGTGTGTGCTGTGGAGAGAACTCACACACGCAGGACGGGAGCTGACCGGACCAGTTGTGATCCTGCTGGCAGATGCGCACAGAGGAACCGATGAGCCGGAAACCTGGATTACACTGGTAAACTACTGTATCCCTGTAGCCGAAGTTTTCACCGATCACCTGACCGTTCACGATCCTTTCCGGAGAGCCGCAGTGGCCAGCTGGGGGAAAATCATTGAGGACATTTTTTAATGTACTACAACATGGTTCTCAATGCAGAACATGATTAACAGAACACAGACATGTCACAACATCAACTTAATTCACATTTCATTCAACCATTCAGATTTTAGGGCTATATACACAAAGGTGTGGGATAATTTTTTTTCTTAAAGAAATTAATACTTTTACTCAGCAAGGGTGCAGTCAAATGATGAAAAGTGGCAATAAAGTAATTTATAAAGTTAAATACGATTTCTTTTTTTTTTGTATAATGTTCTTCTGATAATACACACACACACACACACACACACACACACACACACACACACACACACACACACACACACACACACATATATATATATATATATATATATATATATATATATATCTCACACAAAACAATTATAATCATTTTTAATGAGCTTGTCTATTTACAGTTTAACACTGCTGTTGATGCCTGAAATACCTCAAGCACTTTGTTTACTTAGTTTCTATCTTTGTCTATTGTTTTTATTTGTTTTATTGCTTGGAAATTGTTTCACAGTTGTTGTTGTTGTAGTTGCTTTCACTGATTCCTTAATTCATTATTTGACTTTATTGCTGAGTGTAATAATAGCAATACAAACTATCTTCCAAACTATGTTCATGCTTTGTTTTTGTTTTTTTTAAATGCCCTGAAGAATCCACTTATGGATAATTAGGAATTTGAATTTAAGTGGAATCCGATCCACAACCATAATCTTTTTGTGAAAATTCCCCATGCCTAGTTCAGCCTGTGATTCGATGGGAATATTATTGCAGGACCATGTCCTACTGGAGAAAATCACATTGTGTGGTGTGGTGAATAGAGATATTCATGATCCACCCACAGACAATGAGTGTTCGATCCCACAACAGATACTGCAATATCCATGCATCCGAGGATCAACACAGTGGACTCTTTCAGTGGACATAGTAATGCACAACATTGTTTTATTCAGAGATGATGTGACGAGAGAAATAGAAAGCTGTCATGGTTTTTTCCTCTCCGAAGTGATTGATGACAGAACTCAGCAGAGTCCTGCACACTTCACAGAGCACAGAGTCCACTGAACTACTGCAGAAATCATTTCTTCACCTGTGTCCCTCCGCTTGCTTCTCTCACTTCATTCTCCCATATCCCGCATGAAATACTATGACTTACTTATTTACATTGAAAAAGTCCCTGTGTAACCTCATATTTCTATAAGATTATCTAAATAGTCTTGTTCCTTTTTAATTTCAGCACTGTATTTTAAGGTGTTCTGCGTTAGATTTGATTTATTGTTCATTGCATAACTGTGGTTTTGTGTGAATGACCTTGTAAACCAGCTTTTGTAGTTTAAGTAATTGGTGTATGAACATTATATCATTTAATAAAACGTATGTAAGCACCAAACAGCCATTCAGCAAAACCTGATGCATTTTCACATTTTAGGATGAATTTCTGGCAACCACAGCTGCTGTTTTTCAGTGCAGGGAATGCAGGAACTCAAAAGATGTATAGCTTGAATTCAACGTAAGTCTCTTTGGATACAAGCATGTGCCAAAAGTATAAAATGCATGTAAATGTAATGACACTTTCTGAAACGAGAAAATCTTAGATGGATATTCTTCCACTGAGAAAGACAATAGTGTTTTATGGGACTGCGTTCTCGATCAAGGTCAAAAGACTGTTTCTAAGAAGGAATAATAATGATGCTTCTGTACCCACACAGGCAGTTAACTAGGCTTTATACCAGAGCTTTAATCTGCATGTGATGATACAGGTGCTGCATACAGTATAAGCAAAAAAAGAAGAAAAAAATGAAAAGCACTGTTGCTATGGAAATCCAGACTAAATGTCACAGAGCTCCTCATATGGCCTTTCAGGACCCGGTCTCCATTAAAAGGTTACACGGATGGTAATGTGTGTTGATGTTTTGAAAGAGAGAAGGGTTGTGGTGTTACCGAGACAGTGTGTCTCCATCCCGCTCCAGAGGCCCGATGCCAGACATTCCCGTACAGTCGAGCCCACCAGAATGTAGCCCGAATTGCAGGTAAAAATAGCGGATGCTCCAAAGGTTGTCAGCGTTCCAATTTTCTGTCCATTAGGAGGAGTGGGCAGCTCTCCACACGAAATGACTGTGGTGAAAGGTAATAGAGAACAGAATGAATCAACACACACCTTAAAGACAACACATAGGACTGTGATTTACACCCCTGATAAACACAAACCGGAAGAAATGCAGACCAAAATGAGGAAAACGTCTACACTATATATTACAAGAACTGATTTCTGAATTGATAAATTGCAGTTTTAAAATATTTCCTTGGTTTATAGTTTAAATAATCAAAATAGCATTTGAGGAATTTAGTAGCAAGTAGTAGTTAACTCACTAAAAGAAGTGGTAAGCGTCTTCATTCGACCAGTTTTTAACGATAATGCTACAGAAACAAATAATCTGATTGCTAAATGGAAAAAGATAATGCTTCTTAAACATTTTCAACTTAACTAGCTAGCAAAAGCTCACTAATTCTTCAAAAGTAGTGTACTTGAGTATTTATAAAGCATGCATGACTGTGATTTTCAACCTTGAAGAAAAAAAAAAAACACACCACAGGAGAAATGTGAATAAAAAAGGCAAATATCTCAAGAAGAATTGACTTCAAAATGGATAAATCGAAGTTTGATTAGCCAAAAGTAAAAACAGTTCTATTTTTAATTACTTTTTACAATAAAAATGTTACAGAAACATAAATGTGACTGTTAAATTTAAAGTTCACACTTCACCTTAAGGTCCAATTCTCTCTATTAACAAACCATAAGCTCCAATTTTTCCATTAAACTCCTAATTTACTACATATTGTTAGATAGTAAGGTAGTTGTTGCATTGGATAGGATTAGGGATGTGGAATATGTTCATGCAGAATGTGTGTCTTATAAGTACTAATAAACAGCCAATATGTTAATAATAGGCTTGCAAATAAGCAACTAGTTAATAGTGAGTCCCTAAACTAAAGTGCTACCAATTTAAAAATATACTTTCCCTTAAACATCTTCAACTAACTAGCAAAAGACTAATAAAATGACTGCGCTTGAGCATCTTAGATCACATGGAGGTAAGTAAATTATCAGGATTTTTTATTCTGGAAGTGAACTAATACTTTAAATTCGACTAGTTTTAAGATGAAAACGTAACAGAAACATAGGAGATCTCATTGTTAAATTGAAAAAGATGTAGCTCCTAAACTGCTTTAGTAAAAGCAAAGTTTTCCTTTGAAAGTTTAGCTTGACTGTTTAGACATTTGAATGCTAGAGAAGAAATGAAGACCAAAATCTCAACAAGTAGTTAACTAAAAGTAGTACTAATTTATGATTCACTCATGATAAAAATGTTACAGAAACATACAGAAATTTTAAAACTGCTTCAATGTAATTAGCCAGTAATAGCTAACAACTAAAAGAGGTTGTAAGAGTAGTTTGTGTCTTGGGAAGGAACAATTTCAAAGTAGCCTAGCAAACACTGTTCTTATCCATCCAATCCCAGCTAAAACTAGAGTAAAAAGCTGAATGTTTGGAGCTGAGAGGATATCAGGGATGTATTATCTATATGTGATACACTGTTCAGAAGCATTTACTGGTGCAGGAAACACACAGCGGCATCATCATTTCATCTGTCATCATCTTATCATCTTCACTGATTGTTGTTGTTTTTGAAAATTGACGCCGCAGTCATCTCGCCAGGGTGCAGGATGCTGTCAGACGCCATCAGTCATAAAGCGCCTCTAATGTTTAGATTGTGCCTCTCATAAAAACATTCATCACTACTGTAGTTACAGCAGACACACAGCATTGAGAACTCCACCATCTGAGGACGGCACCTGCCGATGAAGGACTGCGATAGTAACAAAACAACTGGATTTACTCAGCATCCCTACTGCAGCTCATTCAGCGTTTTTTTTTTAAATTGCATGTTAAAGGAATGGTTCATCAACAAATGTAAATATGCTTGAAATGTTCTCGCATTCAGGCCCTCATTCAGGTTTCTCATCTTCATCAGAACAGATTTGGAGAAATTAAGCATTAAAGTACATCACTTGCTCACTAATAGATCCTCTGCAGTGAATGGATGCCGTCAGAATGAGTGTCCAAACAGCTAATAAAAGCATCACAATAATCCACAAGTAATCCACACCACTCCAGTCCATCAGTTATGTCTTATGAAGTAAAGAACAGTGTTTGTAAGAAACAAATACATCAAGGCATTTTAACTTCAAACCATTGCATTTGGGTAAAATGTGAGTCCTGTGGTGTGGTGTGGATTATTGTGATGTTTTTATCAGTTGTTTGGACTCTCATTCTGACGGCACCCATACACTGCAAAGGATCCATTGGTGAGTGTGTGATATAAATTTCTCCAAATCTGCTCCAATGAAGAAACAAACTCATGGATGATGTGAAGAGGAGTTCATTTTCAGTAAATTTCATTTTTGGGTGAACTATTCCTTTAAACAGTCTTTATAGAGGAGAATATACAGTTTCATTATTTTGATGTTGCCATATAAAGTCTCCTGGGAAATTACTACTTACGGTTTTATAAGACATTAACTGCAAAATGCAAAGTAGGTTTACAACAATTTCATATATATTCCTTTTTTTTTCATGTTCTGACAAATCCATGACAACAGTGCAAAAAAAGTATGTTATTTGTGTAATTGTTTCTATTTAAGTGCTTTGAATTTAATTAATATAACATTTGAATATTATAAAAACAATTAAGGTAAAGTGTTTAAGGACAAAAACATCACGTTCTGGAAAACTGCTGAAGAATAATAATGGAAATGGAATCAGAAGCCATTAAAGAAGCCACTAAATGTATAAATTACTTGCAATTAAAGGTGAATGCAAAATTTTTAAATTGTTTACTGTGCAAAAAAAAAAAAAAAAAAAAGCACATATTTACATTTGCATCCAGCATATTTTATATATAAATCTGTGGATGGAAACCTGATGCATTTTGCAATGTTCATGCAGCCACTGGGAATTATGGGATTTATTTTTTTTTTAAATGTTTTATTTTTTTATTTTTAAACGTTTAATTAAATGTTTTATGCTAATTCTGAAAAAAAGGCTCTCAGCCTCATGAACCAACTAAATGAGTAGCATTTTCCGGCAAGCAGAATGCATGTAACTAATTTAATCAACATTCTCATTAAAAAAAAGAGGAAGAAAAAAAAAAGACGAGACTTATTTTGCTTATGCCATGTTTTAATATTAAAAAACCTTTCTGCACAATTGTGAACAGAAATCCACAAGGAAAATCGCAGAAAGCGCCCCCGGATTCTGTGCATCCAGTAAAGCACCGCACAAGCTGCTAATCTTTCACACTTCAGGACACAATTGACAAAATCATTAGTCTTGCTGTCTGCTCAGTCCTGACCTTAAAAACCGGCCAGACTAACAAGACCTGGGAATTGTGCGTGTCATGGTATGTACAGCATTAATGTTTGAGTAACAAAAGCAGTGCATAACTCACTCTTGCAGCGAGGTCGCTCGTTCCTCCAGCTCCACGTCCCATTGGACGTACAGTGAATGTGGGCGGGGCCGAGCCGGTAGTAGCCAGTGTTGCAAGTAAAGGCCACTTTAGTGCCATATTCATAACGAGAGCCATTGACAATCCTCCATTTGCCGTGATCCAGGGTGAAGGAGCCGATGCTGGGACACACCACAACTGAGAGGAAATCAGCAGCATGGTTAAAATGATTGTATTAGACTAACAAATGCAATTTACATTTTGGCATTGTACCCGTTAAGGGGGAAGCCTAAATTCTGTCACCATTTACTTACCCTCCATTTGTTCAAAACCTGTATGAGTGTCTTTCTTTTCCTGAACACAAATAAAGATAGTTGGAAGAATGTTCGTAACCAAACAGTTGACGGTAGCCATTGACTTCTACAGTAATGTTTTCTATACTATGGAAGTCAATGGTCAACTGTTTGGTTACAAATATTATTCAAACTATCTTCATTTGTGCTCACCCCAGGTCACGTACAAGATATTTTTTGTGTTTAACAACTGAAGGAAATTCATACAGGTTTGGAAAAACTTGAGGGAGAACAAATGATTATGCATTTTCAGGTGAACTATCCCCTTAAGTTTGGAGTCAGTAAAATAAAGTCTCTTAAGCTCAGCAAGGCTGCATTTACTTGGTGAAAAATAAAGACAATAATATTGGAAAATATTGTTGCAATTTAAAATAACCGATTTCTGATTGAATATATTTTAAAATCTAATTTATTCATATAATGCAAATCAGAATTTTCAGCATCATTACTCCAGTCCTCAGTGTCACATGATAATATTTTGATTTGCTGATCAATAAATATTTTTGTGGAAACCATGATTTTGAATTTTCTTTTTTTTCAAGATTCTTTCATGAGAAGCTTAAGACAACATAACTTTTTTGAAATAAACATTTTGCAAAATCATAGATATCTATGCTTTTGATAAATTGAATGCATCATTGCTGAATAAAAACATTAATATCTTTCTATTCAAAAAAAAAAAAAAAAAAACTGGCTAACCTCTGCTAGTAGTGTACACTGTTGTTCATCATGATTTGAACCATGACTACCTATGTTCTTCTACTGCTTCCCACTAGTATTAATAATGCTAGCATATAGACTAGTCTCTATTTGGATTTCATGAGGGTCTTTAATATAGCGCACTGACATAATCAATACAACCATTTAAACCCTTAAATGTTTTGATGATGGGAAAGCAGGACGTCTGTCTCACCTGTGCAGCGAGGGATTTTATTGTGGTTGCTCCACGTGCCGTCAGCCTGACACATGGTGCTGGTCACCTCTTTAGAGGACAGACGGAAGCCATCGTTGCAGAAGTAGGTGGCTCGTGTTCCTGCTGAATAATCAGCGGCCAGCATGCCTCCGTGCACAGGGGCCACGGGCGGCCCACAGGACACAGCTAGAAAAGACAACGAGATGAGACTCACTATGCATCACAATCTCAACAAAGAACATGAAATGAGATCACCTTCCTTTTGTTTTGCTTGAAAAACAGCATACAGGATTTGGGAATTAACAATCAATTTCTATTTAGAACTGATCCCACAAGAAAAAACTAACTGGATACTCTTTATGTTGCCAGTTCTGGAACTTCTGCAAAACACTGCATCGCATTTCTTTAAACGTGCTTGAAAATGCACTTGTCATGTTATATATTCTGTGCTGCCTTCAGAGAGGAAGTACATGGCTTGCATTACACGCCTTGCGGATGAACGGAAATCCAAAGTATGGATTTAAAAGAGAAAACAAAGACGGTGAAGCTGCAAATGCAAATATTGTGAATGTATAATAACCTGTTATTTCCCCCAAGACTTATATAATAAAGTTAACTCGAAATCTGAAGAACAGATCTCTCAAGGGCAGTGAATACAATAAGAATTATTTCCCAATTTTTGTCCAATCCATCTTCAGTTCTGTCCACCCCAAGTTCTACACATATTAGAATCAGAAAGAGTTTGATTGCCAAATGTGTGCTTGCACACAAGATGATAGTTCTTCCATTGTTCAAATACATGAAAAAGCAAGACGGATAATAATACAATTAGAGAGTAAGCATTAGACAGTTAATTTAAGCTAGTTTAGAAATATTAATAATATGTAGAATTTTAGAATATATGTAGAATGTGGAATATGTTGCATTGGATTCAAACTTAGTGACTTTTGTTTACACATGATACATTTTTTTATTGGAGCAGATTGATCGTAGGCCTCACTGATTTAAACTTATTCAGCTCAGTTTATGTGTGAACATTGCCAAAACGATCCACAAATAATGTGTTTTTCACTCAAAAACTGAGTTGCATAAGCATAGATCAATGAGGCACAATCAATCCATTCATGAAATTAATATAAAAACTGTGCTAATTTTAAGAAAACGTTGACAAAAAGATTAAATCTGAGATTGGTAATAATATAATATAATAAGTTATTTATAAGCGATTTTTAAAAGGCCGTTCATTTTTGACCAGGAATACTAAATTAGGTTAAAGGTTTTCAGCACAGAACAGGGGTTAAGAAATGTCCTTCCAAGAAACTCCAATAAAGATACTCCCTTTACAATGGCAGTTCGTTAAAATAATTTCCTCATTAACCTCTCCAAAAGCCAATCTCACAAGTAATTGGACCAAAGCATTGATGCACACACACCTTATGTGGCTAGTTTTCCAGCAGATGAGGGCAGGTGAGGTCAATGCCATTGATTCAGTTCCCTCTGAGTGAACTCTGAATTAACACTTTCCCTACAGACAGAGACCAGGATGTGCAAAACAACCAACATCAACTAGTTGCTGGACTGCTAAACAACTAGTCAAACAACTCTCTTAAGGTCTGCCAATGTGTCAAAAAAAAATCCCTTAACTTAGTAAAGTCCAGTTTCTTAATAACAGGAAGCAGTATCATTTTGGAGGGTAAAGAAACATTAATAAATGTTAGCAGAGGATTTGTTGATTTGTTTGTGTCACTCTAAAACATCCATGTTTGATGAAATCACAGAAAACTAACATTTCAGAAGGTAAATATGAAAATGTACTTCAAAACTTCATGTAAACTAAACTGACAGTCCCTCACTTTAGCTCTTTATTTGCATTTATCTTGAAATTGTTTAAATGATCAAGTTATTACTGATAAATCTAACTGATAAAAATTCATGCTTTTACAAAAATGCTTACTTAAATTACTAGAACAACACATTCATTTTAAAAGTTAGCATAGCAGGAATAGCTCGCCAACGTATTTGACTTCATCAAGGTCTAAACATGGTCAAGTGGAAGCAAACAAGGGTGTAATTAACCAGCATGACAAAAATGTGTAATTAAACACATAGAAAAGGTGCTGCTCAAAGTGGAATCAATACAGCGATGAAACATAATATGTTGTCCAATTACTGAGTGCTCAAATTCTAATCGAATAAACCCAACAAAACAACAGCGCTCGTATTAATGCTACTAAAACCTAAGCAGAAAGCAAACCTCATTCAGCCGTATTAATAAGCAGAAAACAAAGAGACGATTGATCAATGATGCTGGCATCTGACACGGCCTGCCTTTTCACAACAACTCAATCTCAATAACATTCAGAATGAACACATAATGCCACATCTGGAAAGAAGCGCATCAGATATGAATGCAGTTAGTTTCCTTGACACTCGCTAATGAATGTCAACAAAAGCAAAAACAGCTGAGAATATTAGTGTCTTCAGAAGAATTTATTACCTAAATGTAAATAGCTCAGCTAGATGTTTGTCATTTCACAAACTTATACTTCTTATAGTGATATTGGCAGTCTATCAAGCACCAGTCTACTGTTTCAAAAACTACAAATTCAAGACCTAAAACAAAATGGCCTTCAAATATGTCAATGTATCTTCTTTTTTCAGCAGATTCTCCTCCTGGACTGTTTCTAGAATTATAAAACAATGAGGTCCTGGTTTCTTGAACCTCCTGTTCCTTGATTTTTTCATAGTGCTAAAATCTGCTCAAAATTCACGTCCTTTCTCAGTAACCCATTTACCCTTTATTATTGTGTTTTCCTCTCTTTTTTATTATTGTTATTATTTTCAAGTGGTGGTTTATTTTTGATTTGAGTGAGGGTAATTGAACATGCCCCTTTGGGCTTTTTCCCCCCCTGACAGCACTTCTGCCGTTCTAATGTTTGTTATAGGAAAACAAAACAACACTTATATATAGGCCTGTATTATATATGCATGAAATATAATGTCCTTGATGGAGCACATAAATGTTAAAAAGTAGAATACAGAGCTGTGAGTTTTTGCCAGTGAAGGTTAAATCATAAATCAACACCTGAGCACAAGTGATTGTCAGTTAAATTAGCCTTGGCAGACAACTCAAAGAAATGCATTATAATGAAAATTATAATGAAGACAACACCTTGACACGCGGGCACAGATGAGTCCCAGGCCAGATAACCGAGCTCAGTTCTCCTGCAGACGGCCATATTTTTCCCGATGAGCCTGTAGCCGCGGTCGCAGGCCCAGCGGACGACGCTGTTGACGTGGCCGCCCGTCTGGCTGACCACAAAACCATGCTGCGGAGAGTCTGGGGTGCTGCAGTACATGGCTACAGATGATAGCACGGATCATTAAACTCTCACACAATATTTACTCAACACATCAGCATCATCATTATCACAGATACACACTTTACAATCAACATTCAAATCATTATTGTTTAATCATGGCATTTTAAACAACTGCAATGTACCCTAATTGTAGACATTACATAATAAATAAATTAACAATAAAGTGCTAAATAATTCTAATCTAATTGTGCCTTCGAGTCTTGTTGCAATTATCATATTTACAAGTTAAGAATTACCAGCGAGAAACTTTGTAATCAATATATATAATAATTACATATTATAGATATTTTTACTCTAATTGTGCCTTCAAGTCCTGTTACAATTATCATATTTAAAAATTACCACCAGCGGGAACCTTTGAGTCCAGATTTATTTGTATTTGAATTTTTTTTTTTCATATTGTTGGAATGTAAATGAAATGATTAAGGTCTAGAAAGAGCCATTATGAGGCATTAGCAGCAAAACTACATTTCCCATCATTCTCTGTGGTAGCATGAGAATGGATAAAAACACTGAAAAACACATCGAGTGCACAAGTGTGCATATTTTGCTTTTCGTTTTGTTGCTTTAGCACTAAAAACACTAAAACTACTTGTGTCTGTCAGTGAAAAAGGAATATGAAATTGCACATCGCATCTACTATATTTAATTTTTTCACATCATAATTACAACTTCTGAATGTTTCCCGAGAGGATCTAGCATCATGCGGCTTCTTTTACACTTCTTGTGTCTTCAGCACTAAAGCGCCACACAGTCATTTCATTTTCATCTTTTGCAATAAAGTAAAATAATGGAGTGAACTATTTACCAATGTTTGAAAACACTTTTGTGCTTCATGCACATCCCACATGCAGTGACAGTCACTTTCTGCTCTATTCAGGTCTAATTGAAACCATTTGAGCAGTTTTCCTCCACATCTCATATATACTGAATTTAGCATGAAGATTTTGAGTTTATAATTGCAGCTGAAATACTTTTTCTTTAAAGGAAATATCTAACTCCATGGATCTGGAGTTTTGAATTGCAATTTATGTATTTGTAAGAGAATACTTATATGTGGTAATGCAATGTGGTTATTTTCTATTTTTAAAGTGAGCTATCTGATGTGACAGTGTATGCACATATATCTATCTCAAGTGTGCATTTTTATGCACATTTTGGAAATATGATTTGCATCTTGGTGTTTGCATCGAGCATGTTATTTATGCACTGCCCCAGAATTTACATAAAATATGTGGCTGGAATATGTGGCTAGTGTGGGAATTCAACTCACACAGGTGTTTACAGTTTTCCTTATATGCTGCAAAAGCATGATGTGTGAAAAAGGCCTAACGTGTGACATCTTACATAAAATGTGCTGTGAAATGTAATAATTTGATTACATTCTACAGAATTCAGAACAAAGTTACAAATACACAAACATTTGGACACAAACACGTGGACAGATGGGACACAGACTTGGACGAACGTGTCATGGGCAGGACAGACAAAAGGTCACGAGAGACACACATAGAACTGAAAGGAATTACCAATCGGGGATACATACTTTGATACTCACCCACGTAAGTGATACGAAAGCCCTTTTTGTTGGTGCCGTGATCAGATGACCAGCGGAGAAACAGCTGGTGACCCGTGGTGGTGATGTTGAAGGGCACACTTTGATCTCCACTCAACACAGCCAGACTCTGACTGTAAATATTTGGTCCTGCAGAAAATAAAACGAAATAAAACACATTTGCATTTCCAATGTAAATGAACCAGAAAAAAAAAAGAGACCGAATGCAATCCAGAATTCAATTATGTCATCGCTGATGGTTTGATTTTGACATTCTACCAGAATCAATGCATCATTTAAAAAAATGTAAAAGAACAGTTTACTAAATGATGAGAATGCACTCACCTTCAGGCCACCCAAAATGTAGACGAGTTTGTTCTTCATCGGAACACATTTAGAGAAATTTAGCATTTCTACATCACTTGCTCCGCAGTGAATGGGTGCCGTCGGAATGAGGGTCCAAACAGCTAATAAAAACATCACAATAATCTACAAATAGTCCACATGACTCCAGTTCATCAATTAACATTATGTGAAGTGAAAAACTGTGCATTTAAAATAAAAAATATAAAAAACATTAAGGCATTTTAACTTTAAACTTTCGCTTCTGGCTATTGATGGACTGGAGTGGTGTGGATTACTTGTGGATTATAGTGATGTTTTTATCAGATGTTTGGATTCACATTCTGACGGCACCCATTGACTGCAGAGCAAGTGATGAAATGCTGAATTTCTCCAAATCTGTTACAATGAAGTAACAAACCCATCAACCTAGGATGGCCTGAGGGGAGTACATTCTCAGCAAATTTTTATTTTTAGGTGAACTGTTCCTTCAACAATTAGTTTCCATATGTGGCAATGAGCAAAGAATATTTCTCAGAATAAATCCATCATGTGGAAATGTCCATCCGATGGGATTCAGACGATTTAGTTTTAGACACTAGGGAAAGGGCTCCAAAAATTGCTTTGCTGCAAAACATGAACACAAAATCTGGCCTGAGAGAAGGAAATTGGTATTGCTTCTCACTTCCTATTCCACCGGGGCTCTGCAAATGCCATGGGCATTAATGAGCATCCAATCAATGATGAGTAATAGGGCAATTTGCTGATTGCAAGCACTTAAGTAATTAGCGCTAATAACACTCTGAATGTATTTCGAATTGTCTTTGCCATTGCCATGTTATCAAGAATACTTGAATCTTTCCAGCATTTTGCATGTTTGCTGGTTCTAAATGATTTTCTTTTTAGGGGGATAGGAAATATTTCTCTCGTAATGGTCATGGGTCTAAAAGAGCAACTCAGTTATTTCTCAAACACATTCCCAAGGCTCCAAATTTCATTTCAAATTTTCAAGAAAAGCGTCAGAGTTACGACAGGCCAGAGAATAATGACTGTAATATTCAGGGACACAGTTGCACGGGCTGTCAGATGATGCCTGAATATGAGGAATAATTCAAACCCACCATCAAAGATCTCCAGAATATCAAACTCTTTCTCCGTCTGGAAGAGTTCAAAGTGCAGTGTGATGTTGTAGCCCTTCTCCACATTGATCATCCAGGAGCACATCTGAAGGTTGGGGTAGCTGTCAGGATAGCCTGGACTCAGGATTACACCCGTCGAGTCGAACAGGACTTCGTTGTCAGGACATTGCACTAAGTAGTAACCAAATGACCATGTGTTAAATAATGCAAAAACCAACCAAGGCTCAATGGAAAAACGCGTCTCTGGTTACATTTCTGCGAAATTATATCACAATATGTTGCTTCCCGAATGTTTCGTGACACTTTCAATGTGAAATTTCCATTGACTGGCACTAAAAAAAGAGTTTAGTTTTATCAGGAACTGACGAATGTTTAATAGGCAACTTTTAATTGTACATTTATTTTTTATTTTTTTTGCACATATCACGGCAGAAATGTAAAGCGTGTGACGCTAAAATATTAATGCATTTGAAAATATCGTACCACCTGCACTACACCTGACCCTAAGCCTAATCAAAAGTGTTTGCATAAATAAAGCTCAAGCAAACGTGGCCTTTTCTTATTCCTTTTTATGGTGTTTCACAATTCTTATACTAGGTGAGCTTCCGAGCAAATTTACTTAATCAGAAAAGCCACATATGGAGCTGGTTATGTGATGCAAACATCAAAATGTATTAGTTTACATATTAATAATTACTCCAAACATGTTTTCAGGTCATAACAATAGTACAATAGTATTGGGCAAGGAATTGTGGGAAAAAAAATCTTTATTGATTGATATTCTGGCCCTGTAATCATAATTTGTTTTACTAAGGGATGAAAATTGTTGTTTTATAACTACACATGTTGATATTAGTTGTAAATTGCTAATTGTACTGGAATGTTTTTAAATTTAGCAAAAATGCAGGTAGGCATGTTTTTTCAAATGAGCCATGTTGGCAAAAACACCATCTGACAAAATAAACTGCACATACAGAACAAACTTGCATGACATTGTCACCATGTTCTATGATAATGCAACTCCCTAAAGAGACCATTTTTCATTTCATCATTTTATTTCATTTTTCCCCCGAAGAGCACTTATCACGTCAAACTTATAAACAAAGTTTCTTACCTCATCATTTACTTTTGCTAAACATGACAAGTTTCTTGTGATTTGCAGTAATTTGCCTTTTCTCACTAAAACTAAAATGTGACATGACTCAGTCATAGTCAATCAGAACATTTTAAGATTAATAAACTGTTATGCAGAGTATAATTTTAAAACAATGTGCAGAACTGCTTAACACAACGGCACTGAAATACAAAGCTGATTAAGAATCTAAGATAAAAACGTGTTGCTTCTCTTTAGAGTACCAGGATGATTTCAATTGGCCACTGAATTGCAAATTCCTAAAAGTTCAACACAGGCGATGCATTCCGGAAAAACTGGAAGTCCTTTCGCACCGATCACTTTTTGAAAATATGATGAAATATATGGAAACGTGTACATATTTTTTAAAAACAGATTTTAAACTTACAGTATTTTTAAACTTTTTAGTTAAAAATGATCACGATGCATATTAATTTTAATGCATATTAACATTTAATTGCGGGTCTGCACAGTGTTTACTATCTAAATTATGTTCTGCTGTAATATTAAAATCATTCATTTTAAATTCATTTTAATTGATATGCTAAAACTGTAATAATTGTCTATTTATTATTAATAGTAAATACTAATATGTAATATTAGGAAAATGGCAGAATGGAAAGTATATTTTTATACTTTCTCTTTCTAGTTAAGTGCAAAGCTTTTGAATTTCAATGTTTTTTTATGAATTTCAGCTGTAATAATAAAATGACTCAGTTTAAATGCAATTATGCAGTTAATTTGCTAAAAACAGTAATGATCTGTGGTAAAATTATGGTAAAAAAGGAATTATTTTCTTATCTATTACTTTGAATTTGCTATACAGAAATTAAATACACTGCTGGACAATAATCAATCATTTGTAATCTATATATTTTTTCCTAATGGCAATTTTATGATTACTTTATATACTACAAACAATTATTTCAATTTTCTGCACAGAATAAAGTAGAAAATAAACTTTATAGTTTCTGTACTATATAAAAATGTTAATAAGCATAATTTATAAAATGTATTTATTTATTGCATTTATTGTTTTAGTTCATTCTGCTTTTTATTCAGATTAGCTGCAGATATAGTCTGGCACGTCTATAAGTGGGGGATCATTTCTCTTTCAGTGCGAAAACGTCTTCATCACATTTTCATAAAATAAAATACTATAGTATTTAACGTTTCCTCTCCATCTACAAATGATGATTCTGAGAGAAATCATCATTTCTGATTCTGCGCCCAATGTCTGTTTGCTAAAGCAACGAACGCTACTTTCATGCATCTGATTATCAGATAAATCTCGCGCTCTTATTTCAAGGTTGTTGTTAATGCTGTGGTTATTTTAACAGTTTCCTTCGTACATTCAGTTGAATTTTAACATTAGTGGCAGCTGATGTTAAACACTGTTAAAACATTAACATTGTTAAAACACATTTATCATTCAATGGAACTGTGCATATGATTTAGACACTCTTCTAGACTTTCGACTGCTCAGGTAATGTCGTCGATAAGATGCCGAGAGCCATTGAAAAACGACAGTAAACTAAAACTACTTCACTTTGGCATTACTGGCTACAAGTACTAAGTAGAGATCACACATTATCCGTGTCAGAGTCGAACGGCACGTGAGCGCAATCCTGTGGCAGTCTCGAGCGGTAAACATTGGAGTACGGGAAGGAGAGATGCGAGGCACGAATACTGTTCAAAGTCTCCATTCATTTGTGCTTGTAGTAATTTAATGTGTATATATTTTAAAAATCATGTTTCGACATCGATGCATTGCATTGTCAGGGTTTGTAAACGATGCATCGATAAAACGAGTGAATCATTACACCCCTAGTAAATACTTATATAAAATGTTAGAAACAGGGCAGAATGTATTTTTTTATATTTTAAATACTCTTTTTAGCTAAATAACATCAATATATTTAAATTTCAATTATTTCAATGTATTTTACCATTCAAATTAGTACTGCAAATCTGCACCATGTTCGCTACTCCAATTCAATTTTTGCAATAAAAACAATTCATTTTAAATATAATGAATACATTAATTTGCAAATAGCTGTTATAATTTGCTGAAATTATTGATGGTGAATACTAATGAAAAATTTGGGGAAAATGGCAGAATGGAAAGCATTCAAATGTATGTCTTTTTAGTTAATAATAACATCAATGCATTTGAATTTCAGTTGCGTTCAGCTGAACTGCAAATTGCTAATTAAAATTTTGCCACATAATCTATTAATTTTAAACATAAAAACCAAATTAATTTTTTTTCATTTTTAAAGACAGATACTATTATAAAATAGGAAAATATCAGAATGACAAATTTATTTGTTAATTGTCTTCTAGTTAACAATAGCATCAATGTATTGAATTTCAATATATGTTAAGATTCAAATTTCAAGTCTGCGCTCTGTTTGTTACCTTGATTCATATTGAACTTGACTGAACCTGAAAAACATTCTGAATGGCAAATAATCATTATGTTTGCATGTAAATGTGGGCGGTCATAAATACAGGCACTCTTCAAGATATCAGGAATCGTGCTGTTTGATATTAAGTTTTAAACACAATGACTCACAATGGTGTACTGTGCTTTGCTTCATCCGGAAGTCCAAAAGAGCCTAACAACTAGTGGCAGAGCTAACGACGTGAGACATAAAAACAGGAAGAGCACGGACACAAATGAGAGGGCGTGCTGGATGTGCTGCCAAACTAACCTTGGCAGACCGGAGGAGGACCATCCATCTGCAGTCGCTCGCCCAACCTACAGGTCAAGATCTCGCTCCCGAGCAGCGTGAAGCCCGGCAGGCATCGGTACCTGATGATGTCTCCTGTTGAGTAATTACACA